>NW_022265875.1:0-2833 GCF_002021735.2 Oncorhynchus kisutch | reverse complement strand
TTCACTGTATCAATTCCAGTGGGTCAGAAGTTTACATACACTAAGTTGACAGTGCATTTAAACAGCATGGAACATTCCAGAAAATGATGTCATGGCTTTAGAAGCTTCTGATAGGCTAATTGACATGATTTGAGTCAATTGGAGGTGTACCTGTGGATGAATATCAAGGCCTACTTTCAAACTCAGTGCCTCTTTGCTTGACATCATGGGAAAATCAAAATAAATCAGCCAAGACCTCAGAAAAACAATTGTAGACCTCCACAAGTCTGGTTCATCCTTGGAGCAATTTCCAAACGTCTGAAGGTACCACATTCATCTGTACAAACAATAGCACGCAAGTATAGACACCATGGGACCACACAGCCGTCATAACGCTCAGGAAGGAGACACGTTCTGTCTCCTAGAGATGAACGTACTTTGTGGTGAAAAGTGCAAATCAATTCCAGAACAACAGCAAAGGACCTTGTGAAGATGCTGGAGGAAACAGGTACAAAAGTATCTATATCCACAGTAAAACAAGTCCTATATCGACATAACCTGAAGGCCGCTCAGCAAGGAAGAAGCCACTGCTCCAAAGCCGCCATAAAAAGCCAGACTACGGTTTGCAAATGCACATGGGGACAAAGTTTGTACTTTTTAGAGAAATGTCTTCTGGTCTGATGAAACAACAACAATAGAACTGTTTGGCCATAATGACCATTGTTCTGTTTGGAGAGAAAAAGAGGGAGGCTTGCAAGCCGAAGAACACCATCCAACTGTGAAGCTTTTCTGCAGGAGGGACTGGTACACTTCACAAAACAGATTTCATCATGGGGCAGGAAAGGATGTGGATATATTGAAGCAACATCTCAAGTCTCCCAAATGGACAATGACCCCAAGCATACTTCCAAAGTTGTGGCAAAATGGCTTAAGGACGACAAGGTCAAGGTATTGGAGTGGCCATCACAAAGCCCTGACCTCAATCCTATAGAAAATCTGTGGGCAGAACTGAAAAAGCACGTGCGAGTGAGGAGGCCTACAAACCTGACTCAGTAACACCAGCTCTGTCTGAAGGAATGGGCCAAAATTCACCCAATTTATTGTGGGAAGCTTGTGGAATGCTTCCCGAAACCTATGACCCTGTCACGATCGTCTGAAGAAGAGGACCAAAGCGCAGCGTGATACGTGTTCATGATTATTTATTCAAACTGAACATTGAAACAAAAACGAAACAGTTCTGTCTGGTGCAAACAGAAAACAACCCACAAACACAGGTGGGAAAAAGATGCCTAAGTATGATTCTCAGAGACAACGATAGACAGCTGCCTCTGATTGAGAACCACACCCGGCCAAACACACAGAAATAGAAAACATAGAAATAAAGACACTAGAATTCCCACCCTAGTCACGCCCTGGCCAGAGAGAGAGCTTTCATTCTCTATTTTGGTTAGGCCAGGGTGTGACTAGGGTGGGAATTCTAGTGTCTTTATTTCTATGTTTTCTATTTCTGTGTGTTTGGCCGGGTGTGGTTCTCAATCAGAGGCAGCTGTCTATCGTTGTCTCTGAGAATCATACTTAGGCATCTTTTTCCCACCTGTGTTTGTGGTTGTTTTCTGTTTGCACCAGACAGAACTGTTTCGTTTTTGTTTCAATGTTCAGTTTGAATAAATAATCATGAACACGTATCACGCTGCGCTTTGGTCCTCTTCTTCAGACGATCGTGACAGGGTCATAGGTTTCGGGAAGCATTCCACAAGCTTCCCACAATAAATTGGGTGAATTTTGGCCCATTCCTTCAGACAGAGCTGGTGTTACTGAGTCAGGTTTGTAGGCCTCCTCACTCGCACGTGCTTTTTCAGTTCTGCCCACAGATTTCTATAGGATTGAGGTCAGGGCTTTGTGATGGCCACTCCAATACCTTGACCTTGTCGTCCTTAAGCCATTTTGCCACAACTTTGGAAGTATGCTTGGGGTCATTGTCCATTTGGGAGACTTGAGATGTTGCTTCAATATATCCACATCCTTTTCCTGCCCCATGATGAAATCTGTTTTGTGAAGTGTACCAGTCCTCCTGCAGAAAAGCTTCACAGTGGGATGGTGTTCTTCGGCTTGCAAGCCTCCCTCTTTTTCTCTCCAAACAGAACAATGGTCATTATGGCCAAACAGTTCTATTGTTGTTGTTTCATCAGACCAGAAGACATTTCTCTAAAAAGTACAAACTTTGTCCCCATGTGCATTTGCAAACCGTAGTCTGGCTTTTTATGGCGGCTTTGGAGCAGTGGCTTCTTCCTTGCTGAGCGGCCTTCAGGTTATGTCGATATAGGACTTGTTTTACTGTGGATATAGATACTTTTGTACCTGTTTCCTCCAGCATCTTCACAAGGTCCTTTGCTGTTGTTCTGGAATTGATTTGCACTTTCACCACAAAGTACGTTCATCTCTAGGAGACAGAACGTGTCTCCTTCCTGAGCGTTATGACGGCTGTGTGGTCCCATGGTGTCTATACTTGCGTGCTATTGTTTGTACAGATGAATGTGGTACCTTCAGACGTTTGGAAATTGCTCCAAGGATGAACCAGACTTGTGGAGGTCTACAATTGTTTTTCTGAGGTCTTGGCTGATTTATTTTGATTTTCCCATGATGTCAAGCAAAGAGGCACTGAGTTTGAAAGTAGGCCTTGATATTCATCCACAGGTACACCTCCAATTGACTCAAATCATGTCAATTAGCCTATCAGAAGCTTCTAAAGCCATGACATCATTTTCTGGAATGTTCCATGCTGTTTAAATGCACTGTCAACTTAGTGTATGTAAACTTCTGACCCACTGGAATTGATACAGTGAATTATAAGTGA
>NW_022265874.1:0-2837 GCF_002021735.2 Oncorhynchus kisutch | reverse complement strand
GTAGGATAGGATGTCTCAGAAAGCAACAAGATATGACTGGTATACCTAATGTGTTTCTGTGAGATCCCAATACTCTGCAGCAGCGCCTCCGTCTCTCTTCGTTGCGGTCCAATCAGAATCTTCAGAGACATTCTCTGTTTCTGCTGCAGACTCTCAGACTGAACAGTTTTGGAGAACTTCAGTATCACTGTCTCTGTCCCAAATAGCACCCTATTCCCTACGTGGTGAACTGCCAGAAGTAGTGCAATATCTAGGAATAGGTGTTATTTGAAGTGCATTATATAGGAATAGGTGCCATTTGAAGTGCACCATATAGGCATAGGTGCCATTTGAAGTGCACTATATAGGAATAGGTGCCATTTAGTGCACTATATAGGAATAGGTGTCATTTGGATCGGAGCAGTGTATTTCCACAAAGACTTCAGAAACACTACCAACCCAAATCAGACTTTTATAACCTGTTGTAGAAATGCTCTATTCACTAAACCAAAGAATTCACATCACATTCAAATGAATAGAATTTCTCCTCACCTCTTTCTTTTTCCTGTCCTCCTCCTTTCTCTTCTTCTCCTCTCGTATTTGAGCTAGCCTCTGTTTCTTTCGCTCCAGCTCAGCTTTCAGTCGCTTTTGTCAGACATCTTCGTCCTACTAGATAGATAAGAAAGCAGCAATCTGCCTGTTGATACATACAGCACAGTTAGCCTGGTTCATTCTGCATGTTGATACATACAGTACAGTTAGCCTGTTCATTCTGTATGTTGATACAGCACAGTGAGCCTGTTCATTCTGCATGTTATACAACACAGTTAGCCTGTTCATTCTGCATGTTGATACATATAACACAGTGAGCCTGTTCATTCTGCATGTTATACATATAACACAGTGAGCCTGTTCATTCTGCATGTTATACATATAACACAGTGAGCCTGGTTCATTCTGCATGTTATACATACAGCACAGTTAGCCTGGTTCATTCTGCATGTTGATACAGCACAGTTAGCCTGGTTCATTCTGCATGTTATACATACAACACAGTGAGCCTGTTCATTCTGCATGTTGATACAGCACAGTTAGCCTGGTTCATTCTGCATGTTGATACAGCACAGTTAGCCTGGTTCATTCTGCATGTTATACAGCACAGTTAGCCTGTTCATTCTGTATGTTGATACAACACAGTTAGCCTGTTCATTCTGCATGTTGATACAGCACAGTTAGCCTGGTTCATTCTGTATGTTGATACAACACAGTTAGCCTGTTCATTCTGCATGTTATACAACACAGTTAGCCTGTTCATTCTGCATGTTGATACAGCACAGTTAGCCTGTTCATTCTGTATGTTGATACAGCACAGTGAGCCTGTTCATTCTGCATGTTGATACAGCACAGTTAGCCTGTTCATTCTGTATGTTGATACAGCACAGTTAGCCTGGTTCACTGTGCTGTATCAACATACAGAATGAACCAGCTAACTGTGCTGTATCAACATGCAGAATGAACCAGGCTAACTGTTTGTATCAACATGCAGAATGAACCAGGCTAACTGTGTTGTATCAACATACAGAATGAACCAGGCTAACTGTGCTGTATCAACATGCAGAATGAACCAGGCTAACTGTGTTGTATCAACATACAGAATGAACCAGGCTAACTGTGCTGTATCAACATGCAGAATAACCAGGCTAACTGTGCTGTATCAACATGCAGAATGAACCAGCTAACTGTGCTGTATCAACATGCAGAATAACCAGCTCACTGTGTTGTATGTATCAACATGCAGAATGAACCAGGCTAACTGTGCTGTATCAACATGCAGAATGAACCAGGCTAACTGCTGTATGTATCAACATGCAGAATGAACCAGGCTCACTGTGTTATATGTATCAACATGCAGAATGAACCAGGCTCACTGTGTTATATGTATCAACATGCAGAATGAACCAGGCTCACTGTGTTATATGTATCAACATGCAGAATGAACCAGGCTAACTTGTTGTATCAACATGCAGAATGAACCAGGCTCACTGTGCTGTATCAACATACAGAATGAACCAGGCTAACTGTACTGTATGTATCAACATGCAGAATGAACCAGGCTAACTGTGCTGTATGTATCAACAGCAGATTGCTGCTTTCTTATCTATCTAGTAGACGAAGATGTCTGACAAAAGCGACCTGAAAGCTGAGCTGGAGCGAAAAAACAGAGCTAGCTCAAATACGAGAGGAGAAGAAGAGAAAGAGGAGGACAGGAAAAGAAAGAGGTGAGGAAAATCTCTATTCATTTGAATGTGATGTGAACTTCTTTGTTTAGAATAGAGCATTTCTACAACAGTTATAAGAAGTCTGATTTGGTTGTAGTGTTTCTGAAGTCTTTGTGGAAATACACTGCCTCCGATCCAAATGACACCCTATTCCCTATATAGTGCACTTCAAATGCACCCTATTCCCTATATAGTGCACTTCAAATGCACCTATGCCCTATATGGTGCACTTCAAATGCACCCTATTCCCTATATAATGCACTTCAAATAACACCCTATTCCCTAGATATTGCACTACTTCTGGCCAGTTCACCACGTAGGAATATAGTGCTATTTGGACAGAGACATGATACTGAAGTTCTCCCCAACACCTGTTCAGTCTGAGAGTCTGCAGCAGAAAACAGAGAATGTCTCTGAAGATTCTGACTTGGACCGCAAACGAAGAGAGACGGAGCGCTGCTGCAGAGTATTGGATCTCACCAGAACCACCATTAGTATACCAGTCATATCCTTGTTGCTTTCTGAGACCATCCTATCCTACCATCCTACTGACCTTTCTGAGACCATCCTACCCTACCA
>NW_022265873.1:0-2845 GCF_002021735.2 Oncorhynchus kisutch | reverse complement strand
AGCATGAGGCATGATGTCAGCATGTGTCCCTGACATGCTAAGAGCCTGTTGAAAGGAAGAGGGACATTTTAGCACAGCGTGTCAGGCCTGTAGTCTGAAGTGTGTGTGTGTGTCTACCTGTGAGCATATCCTGCAACCTGAGTTTGTGTGTGTGTGTGTGTCTACCTGTGAGATCATGTCCTGCAGTCTGTGTGTGTGTGTGTGTCTACCTGTGACATCATGTCCTGCAGTCTGTGTGTGTGTGTCTACCTGTGACATCATGTCCTGCAGTCTGTGTGTGTGTGTCTACCTGTGACATCATGTCCTGCAGTCTGAGGTTGTGTTGTCTCAGAGTCTCCATGTTGGCCTCCATCTCAGAGCAGCGGTACTCCAGCGAGCCCTGCTCCGACTGAACCGTTACCCTCCACACCTGCAGCTCCCTCTCCAGCAGCCTGACACACACGTGTAATGAGCATCACCCAGACTATAGGTTAGGCGCTAGGTTAGGAGGTTAGAGTGCTACAGTGATTGAGGCTCACCATTTGTCCCTCTGCAGGTCCTTGATGTCCTTAATGAGGACAGAGTCTCTCCTCTGGGGACAGAAACAACAGACATGAATCAATAGAGGATCTAGTGGAGAGCATCAATAATCTTCTGAAGATTCATTTAGCATAAGTCTGAACCGTACTAAAAATCCACTGGGCTGAGAGGTGAGGTGAGAAGGGTAGAGGTGAAAGGTCACCTGTGGCTGTGCTTCCTCCTGCTCTTCCTCAGTTTGCAGGGCTTTAGATGCCTTCCTGGGCCGAACAGCTGGGGGTGTGGCCAGCAGTTGGGGAGGATTAGTGGGAGGGGCTCTGTCCTCAGCGGCAGACTGAGGTGAAGGGTCAGGGGTGGTGAAGCTGTAAACACAGAAAATACAATGGAAACATGTATTACTCTTTTAAAACTAAAACAAAAGTTCTTCCCTTTTGGTATACACACAGGTCCATCTCTGATTGGTCTACCTGGTCTGCGGCTCCCCTCGTGACTCCGCCCTGATTAGGCACCTCCTCTCTGCCTCCCTGTGTGTGTATCGCCGTGGTAATAAGGCTTGGCGGGCGCTGTATGCTAATGAGGCTAGGGATTCTTTCCAGGATGGCTGGAGACGAAACACAACAGTCAATCACCAGTGTGTGTGTGTGTGTGTGTGTGTGTGTGTGTGTGTGTGTGTGTGTGTACCTATACCTGAGTGCAGTGCTCCAGCACTGGGTGGGAGCTCTTGTGTTTTTTTGTGTGTCTCTCTGTCAGGAAGCAGGTTTGGCACAGATGAAGGTTCACACACTTCATACAGCGATACCTACAACACAGAGAGAGAGTCTCAGACACACACACTTCATACAGCGATACCTACAACACAGAGAGAGAGTCTCAGACACACACACTTCATACAGCGATACCAGGTATCGCCTGTATGAAGTGTGTGTGTCTGAGACTCTCTCTCTGTGTTGTAGGTATCGCTGTATGAAGTGTGTGTGTCTGAGACTCTCTCTCTGTGTTGTAGGTATCGCTGTATGAAGTGTGTGAACCTTCATCTGTGCCAAACCTGCTTCCTGACAGAGAGACACACAAAAAACACAAGAGCTCCCACCCAGTGCTGGAGCACTGCACTCAGGTATAGGTACACACACACACACACACACACACACACACACACACACACACACACACACTGGTGATTGACTGTTGTGTTTCGTCTCCAGCCATCCTGGAAAGAATCCCTAGCCTCATTAGCATACAGCGCCCGCCAAGCCTTATTACCACGGCGATACACACACAGGGAGGCAGAGAGGAGGTGCCTAATCAGGGCGGAGTCACGAGGGGAGCCGCAGACCAGGTAGACCAATCAGAGATGGACCTGTGTGTATACCAAAAGGGAAGAACTTTTGTTTTAGTTTTAAAAGAGTAATACATGTTTCCATTGTATTTTCTGTGTTTACAGCTTCACCACCCCTGACCCTTCACCTCAGTCTGCCGCTGAGGACAGAGCCCCTCCCACTAATCCTCCCAACTGCTGGCCACACCCCAGCTGTTCGGCCCAGGAAGGCATCTAAAGCCCTGCAAACTGAGGAAGAGCAGGAGGAAGCACAGCCACAGGTGACCTTTCACCTCTACCCTTCTCACCTCACCTCTCAGCCCAGTGGATTTTTAGTACGGTTCAGACTTATGCTAAATGAATCTTCAGAAGATTATTGATGCTCTCCACTAGATCCTCTATTGATTCATGTCTGTTGTTTCTGTCCCCAGAGGAGAGACTCTGTCCTCATTAAGGACATCAAGGACCTGCAGAGGGACAAATGGTGAGCCTCAATCACTGTAGCACTCTAACCTCCTAACCTAGCGCCTAACCTATAGTCTGGGTGATGCTCATTACACGTGTGTGTCAGGCTGCTGGAGAGGGAGCTGCAGGTGTGGAGGGTAACGGTTCAGTCGGAGCAGGGCTCGCTGGAGTACCGCTGCTCTGAGATGGAGGCCAACATGGAGACTCTGAGACAACACAACCTCAGACTGCAGGACATGATGTCACAGGTAGACACACACACACAGACTGCAGGACATGATGTCACAGGTAGACACACACACACAGACTGCAGGACATGATGTCACAGGTAGACACACACCACACACAGACTGCAGGACATGATCTCACAGGTAGACACACACACACACACAACTCAGGTTGCAGGATATGCTCACAGGTAGACACACACACACACTTCAGACTACAGGCCTGACACGCTGTGCTAAAATGTCCCTCTTCCTTTCAACAGGCTCTTAGCATGTCAGGGACACATGCTGACATCATGCCTCATGCTAATGTCATCCCACA
>NW_022265872.1:230111-231269 GCF_002021735.2 Oncorhynchus kisutch | reverse complement strand
AACCACCTCCGCACTATAACCACCACCGCACTATCGCCACCACCACACTATCACCACCACCACACTATCACCACCACCACACTTTATAACCACCACCACACTATAACCACACCACCACCACCACTATAACCACCACCACCCACCACACTATAACCACACCACCACCACACTATAACCACCACCGCACTATAACTACCACCACCCGCACTATAACCGCCACCACCACCACCACCACCACACTATCACCACCACCGCACTATAACCACCACCGCACTATAACCACCACCACCACCGCACTATACCACCACCGCAATATAACCACCACCGCACTATAACCACCACCGCACTATAACCACCACCGCACTACTATAACCACCACCGCACTATCACCACCCACACACTATCACCACCACCGCACTATCACCACCACCGCACTATAACCACCACCGCACTATCACCACCACCACACTATCCACCACCCGCACTATCACCACCACCGCACTATCACCTACCACCACCCGCACTATCACCACCACCACACTATCACCACCACCACACTATCACCACCACCCACTATCACCACTATCACCTACCACCACCGCACTATCACTACCACCACCGCACTATCACCTACCACACCGCACTATAACCACCACCGCACTATGACCACCCCCGCACTATACCACCCCCGCACTATAACCACCCCCGCACTATAACCACCACCCCCCCGCACTATAACCACCACCGCACTATAACCACCCCCACCGCACCACATAACCACCACCGCACTATGAACCACCCCCGCACTATAACCACCCCCCGCACTATAACCACCCCGCACTATAACCACCCCCGCACTATAACCACCACCGCACTATAACCACCACCGCACTATAACCACCCCCCGCACTATAACACCCCCGCACTATAACCACCCCCGCACTATAACCACCACCGCACTATAACCACCACCGCACTATAACCACCACCGCACTAGCAACCTCCCACCACCGCCACTATCACCACCATCCGCACTATATAACCACCACCGCACTATAGCCACCAACCACCACCACACTATCACCACCACCACCACCGCACTATAACTACCACCACCGCACTATAACCACCACCGCACTATAGCACCACCGCACTATC